>NC_089841.1:90487370-90504870 GCF_035609145.1 Eleutherodactylus coqui | reverse complement strand
TTTAGGGTACTGTTAACCGGTCATTGTGTTCTAGGGTGAGTTCAGGATTTGGAAGCTGTGTTTAAAATAGAGGGGGGGAGAAAGTAGTGGTGGAAGGTTGCTTGAGGAAGGAAGGAGGGCGGGGGGCCATAAACTTGTGGGAATCTCCTTTCTGTCTATCCTTCACCTTTTGCACCGCACTCTCTCCAGCAAGCTTCCGAGGTTGAAGGGTTCATTTTGGCTATTCTTGCCGGGGTAAGATACCAGCGGAGAAATATCTTCTGGGAGGATTCCCAGTGAGAAATGCCATGTGAAATCTTTTTGGACCATGAAAGCGCCCGGCTCCACTCCTCCAAACTGAAGGTTTGTTTGAAATCCAGCTCCCACAGGGTCATGTGGGTTGATTTAGTTTGGGCGATCAGGGAGAATGAAGATTCGTAGAAGGTGGATATGCCTCCGGAGACCTCTGTTGATAGTGAAAAGAATGTGAAGGCCGCTTTGGGGAATATGGGCTTGTGGACGTCTATGGATTGTAATGCGTACCTTAATCTTAGATGCGAAAAGCCTAGTTTATTGGGGAGTTTATGTATCCTACCTATTGTGGGGAAGTCCATAATGGTCCCCTCTTTGTAGAGATCTCCAATCTTTTTAACTCCGAATTTCTCCCAGGTCCCGTATTCAAAATCCGGGAGGGTGGAAGATAGAAATCTCAGTGGGAGGAGTGAGGCCGGCACCTTTTCTGAGGTTGAGGAGACTAATTGATTCCATATCTGGACCGACGCTTGAATGCTTGGTAGGGGATGGGGCGGGAGGAGGAGGGGGGGAAGGTCCTAGGAGGGAGATCAGGGGGGCTCCCAGAGTTGCTGCTTCTATGTCCACCCATTTTTGGGGGGATGCAGGGATCCACCAATGTTTTATTTGGTCCAGTGTAGCTGCGGCAAAGTATCTCTTAATGTCGGGGGCTTGCATACCTCCTAGCTCATATGGTTTTGCCAAAGTTGAGAATTTGATTCTGGCGTGTGCTCCTCCCCATATAAATTGGTTGATGAGAACTTGGAGTTTTGTTATAAAGTGGGTGGGGATTGGGATAGTGACCATTCTGAAGACGTATAATATACGTGGGAGAATCATCATTTTAGCCGCTGCTATTCTACCAGCCCAAGAAATGAAGGGTTTGCGAAATTTACTTAGAATGCTCGGGATGCGGTGTAGAAGTGGTGTGTAATTTTGGGAAAAGGTTAGGGAGCTAGGGTATGTTATGTTGATACCTAAATATGGCAGGGAGCCCTTACACCAGGAAAAGGGGAAGGATTCTGAGATAGACTGCGTAGTCTTAGAGTCTAAGCCTAGGTTTAACATTTGGGATTTGGTGTCATTGATCTTATAATATGAGACCTCGCCAAATTTGGCTAGGGTGGTTTGAGCTTGTCTCAGGGAGGATACAGGGTTTGTGATGGCAAGGATAACGTCGTCCGCGTATAATCCAATTTTGTGTTCCTGCGAGGCTATTTTGATTCCCTGGATGTCTTGGCTAACTCTGACCGTTTCCGTCAATGGTTCCATGATCAGGGCGAATATTAGGGGCGACAAGGGGCACCCTTGCCTAGTGCCGTTAGAAATAGCAAACGGGGAGGAGAGGCATCCTGAAGAGAGGACCCTTGCGGTCGGTGCCGAGTACAAAGACAAGATAGCAGATTTGATGGGTCCTGAGAAACCAAATTTTCCCAGGGTGGCTTCCAGGAATCCCCAATGTATGCGATCGAACGCTTTCTCAGCGTCTAGCGCCAGGAGCAGGGCTGGGGTTCTGTTCTTTTCTGCCACCCTGACAAGATTCAAAAATCGTCGGGTACCGTCGGGGGCCTGTCTCTGGGGATGAATCCAACCTGGTCCGTTGCCACCAGTAGGGGGAGGATCGAGAGGAGTCTTATGCTGAGAAGTTTTGCATAAATTTTCACATCTGTGTTCAGGAGGGAGATGGGGCGGAAGTTAGCCAGATGTGTTGTCCTTCCCGGGTTTAGGTATGGTGACGATCAGGGCTTCCAACATTTCAGGTGGGAAGGAACCACTCCTCATTGCTCCATTGAAAACAGACGCCAGGTGGGGGGCTAGGGTTGGGGCGAATTTTTTGTAGTAGCCGTTTGAGAAGCCGTCCGGGCCAGGGGTCTTATGAGGTTTTAATAATTTGATTGTGTCCAATACTTCCTGTGTGGAGATTGGCGCAGAGAGGGAGTCTAGTTGCTCTGGTGAGAGGCTGGGGAGATTTATGTTTTGTAGGAAATTTTGTATTTCTTCGCTATGGGGATGGTGGATGTTTGGGTTGCCCTTTAGATTGTATAGAGAAGAATAATATGCCGCAAACGCGTTGACGATCCCTTGGGGATGGGAAATTTTCCTGCCTTGGGAGTCAAATAGATGTCTGATTCTCTCTTTTGCTCTTACTTCTTTAAGTTGTTTCGCTAGCAGGGCCCCTGTCCTGTTATCGTGTGCGTAGAATTGCATTTTGAGTTTTAGGAATGAGATGTCATGCTTGGTAACTAGTAGATTTTGGAGCTTTGCTCTTAGTTTGAACAGGTCTGCTGTCTTTTGTGTAGATGGATCTTTTTTATTTAAGGAGTCTAGGGATTTTATTTGACCCATCAGATGATTGAATTCCTCATCTCTTTTTCGTTTGGCTCTGGCTCCGATTTTTATGAACATGCCCCGCATGAAGGCTTTGTGAGTGTTCCATACGGTGGACATGTTCGGGACCGAACCTATATTGTTTGCAAAAAAGCCCTCTAGCTCCTCTTTAAGAGATGATTCGTGTTTGGGGAGGTTTAGAGTATATTCATTTAATCTCCATGGAGATGATGGGGTGAAGTTGAATGACTCTCTGAGTGACAAGGATATGGGGGCGTGATCGGACCATGAAATTGTTCCGATTTCGGCCTGAAGGGTGTTTTCTAGGCCCTTCTGTGGCAGCAGGAACATATCAATCCTGGAGTAAGATGCATGAGGGGCAGAAAGGAAGGTATAATCTTTTTCGGACTCATGAAGGCATCTCCATACGTCGTAAAGCCCCTCTGCATGGATAATCGGGGCAACAGGAGATATACCTCTGTTGCTTGCCGTGGAGTCTAGCTCGGGATCCGTGTGATGCGTTTTTAACATCAGAAAGTCCTATTGACATTTGCGTTAAAAAACGCAGCGATATCACGATCCCAAGTGTGAAGGCACCCTCACAAGCCTTGTAATAATGACTGGGTGATCCTAAGCCAGAGTCTTCTCCAGAAGGAACAGACTACCATGCACAGACAGCTGTTTCAGGATGATTGCCCCTCATCAGTGGGCAGCAGGTTTCTGGCTTGGCTCGGGGAGACGTGGGGCAGGAAGGAAACATTATTTTTAGGGAAATCACCTAGAAGATATGATGAGACTAGAGATGAGCCAGTGTACTCGCTAAGGCACATTACTCGAGCGAGTAGTGCTTCAGCCGACTATCTCCCCGCTCGTCTCTAAAGATTCGGGGGGGGGGGGGGGGGGAGCGGAGAGGAACAGAGGGGAGATCTCTCTCTCCCTCTCTCCTCCCTGCTCCCTGCCGCAACTTACCTGTCACCCGCACCGGCCCCCGAATCTTTAGAGACGAGCGAGGAGATACTTGGCTAAGGCACTACTCACTCGAGTAATGTGCCTTAGCGAGTATACTCGCTCATCTCTAGATGAGACAGATAAGGCCATCCATCTCTGCATACCTTCTAGATGCTCTCCTGATCCTCTTCTATAGGCCTCACTAGCCAAGCCAGAAACCTATGATGAGGAGCAATCACCCTGAAACAGCTGTCTGTGTATGGTTATCTGTTCCTTCTGGAGAAGACTCTGGCTTTGCTTCACAACTCCCAGTCATTATTACAAGGCTTGTTAAAAAATATTGACTTGCAGGAATGCTGCCTTCCAATAAGTGGCGCTGTAGAGGCGTTGTTCAATCTTCTCATTTGCATATTTCCCAGAGGAGCATGGATGGCCTTATAAGTCTCCTCACACCTTCTAGGTGCTCTCCTTAAGGCTTATTTAACACAGGCGACTACGATAGTGTGCTCGCCATCCTGTGATGTACTCACAGATGCAAGGCTTGTTGTGTGTCAAAAACGCCTCGCACCACTTCAGGCGATCCCTCGGCGCAGCTGGGCCGTTGGATCCGCAGTGTTTCCCATTGCGTGTGCGCTGTGCGATGCATTGAAAACTACGGGTGATGTGTTCCGAGGGAACGCCCAAAGATAGGCCAAGCTGCGATTTTTTTCCTGCAGCGCACCGCTCGTGTATATGACTCTATTCAAAAGAACGGGGTTCATATTCGTGCGTCTCGCAACACACAAATCTCGCACGGTTTTCTTGCTCGTGCGAAAGTGTTCTAAGAGCTCTCTCGCTTTCTTCCTGCGTGCCATGGGGGGATCTCAGCAGTACGCAATACATTGTGTACCGACAATCCCCATACGCTATCTTGGCGTGTATGCGCGGTTGTAGGACGCACCAAGATAGTGCTTGCTGCAATGTTTTGCGCGCTGAGGCACAATGGAAAGTGACGTCAAAGTTTGTTATCGCGCATTACACAAGCAAAACCCAGGCGTGTAATATGCGGTAAAAAAACCGACCGTGTGAGTCACAACGTGATGGCGTTCACGTCCGTTAGGGAAATGCTGCCATCATTGGCCACCCTACGCGTGTCACGGCTAAAGTGGCCTAATTGTAAACAAAGCGTAATTGGCGCACCACAAACCAATAAACACACTGAAAACCTTTGTTTTTACATTGTTTTATTACACCATTATAACTTCTCCTCACAAGGTGACTGAGGCAGCCTCCCCCCATCACACTGATGACTGAGGCAGCCTCCCTCATCACACTGATGACTGAGGTACCAGCTCGTCCTCCATGACAGCCGAGCGTACCACCTGACGCCGCCGGCGGGGGGGGAGTGTAGAGCCCCTCACAGAGGCGGACTAACTCGGTTACGCTTGTGAGGTAGTGACGTCACATCCGGAGCGGCCATTTTGCTGCTTAGGATAACGGTTCGTGCGGGTCCGTGCTCCGGGAGCTGCCCGTGACCCGCCACCGCCATGTCCGACTTCGATAGTAACCCGTTCGCGGATCCGGATCTCAATAATCCATTTAAGGTGAGCTCCGTGCGAGCCGTTACCATGGTGATGGCTCTGCATCACTCATTGACAGGTCTGTGTTGACAATGTATCGCCTCCCCGGCTCCCCCCGCCCCCGTGTGTGATGGTATCTCCCGGCACTGCTGTGTAAGGAGGCGGCGGGGATGTCGGCGGCTTTGTGTCGTGTTGCTGAGCCCTGTAGTGAGCGGGACCCCCATAGTGAGATGTCCCGAGGCTCCAGCACAGGAGGGCAGTGTTCTTAAAGGGGAGCTCCACCATCCTAGTATGGGATGCCCTTAGCAGCAGGAAGCTCTCCATGATGACTCTGCTGCTCCTTGCAGCCCTGACTGGCTGAGGATGAGGACTGGCATGTCTATGTTCACACTGTGCTGAGGAATGGGCTGCGGGGTAATGCCGAAGAAAGCCCATCTGTGCCTTACAGAATAAACCTGCAGCGTAGTCTGTAACTATAAGGCTTAACTCCTCATGCCCAGAATTAGGCATATACTCTCCTCCGCCGCTGGTCCGCGCTCCGGTGTTTGTTTACGGCCGTAGTCCCGCCTGTTTACGGGATGTCACAGGCTGCTGTGACCAATGACAGAGCTCGGTAATGGATCAGTGATGTCATTGGCTGCAGCAGCCTGTGAAATCCTGTAAACTGGCTGCTGCAGCCTGAAGTGGGCCGGGACGGAGATGTGAGTATCGGGATAGTTCTTGTGTTAAGGCAGGGTGAGCGGGATCTCATATAAATATATATGTGTTCCCGGGAAAATCCCTTTAAACGTAAAGCATGTGGATTTGGGCTCCTTTCATCTCTCCGGTGGAGCTGTTGGCCCAGAACCGCCACTAAATTCTGGATACAATGGCGCAGCATGTTGCACTATTTTATCTGAAACCTTTTCGCCATCGCAGGAAGCTGGACAACCCGCTGTGGGATTTTCTTTGCTCGGCTCTGAAGATGGAGCCGGACAGCAGAAATAGCCGGCGGCCCCCAGCAGAGCGGTAAGTGGGCTCTAATCACACCGCTGATAGAAGCGTGCAAAATGTGTGCGCTGCGAGATGCACAAATCCTGCATGAATATGAACCACATTCATTCATTCACTCACGAGTGAGTTTCTTTTTCTTCTTTCCCTGCATTGTGGTGCGGGAAAAGATGGCGGCACATCCTGACTTTGGGTGTTCCCTAGGAACGCATCGCCATGGCTTTCAGCCGCGCCGGAGGATCGCTATTTCTCTGAAGTGACAGGAGGCGTGTTGGTGAGCGTTAGAGCGGGCACCGTTTTCATGGCGTCTGTCAGGGCTTATTTACACAAGTGTATATCAGCGTAGTGCAGTGGGAGGGGCGGGGGTGGAGCTAAGCTTTGCTCTGTCCCGCCCACTCCCATCGCTGGCTAATGACAAGGGGGAGGTGCTGGGAGCTTAGCTCCACCCATTTCCATTGCAAACCGCTCGGAGTGGAGGAGAGAGGGAGGTAACTGCTCAGATGGAGACGTATAGCGGCCGGCCGTGAAAACAGCGGGCGATATACGCTCGTACAAGTAAGCCCTTAGGCTGCGGTCACACGGACCATTTTCGGATCAAAGCAGTCCAAAAACGGAACACGTGGAGTTAAGGGGGATGTTCACACGCAGCGGGAGGTCGGATGTCTGGCCATGGCTCTTATGCTGGTTGATAGTGAGCTTTGCATTTAGGCGTAGCGATTATTGCGCATTTTCATTCGTTTGAATGAATTTTGCCTGATAATCATCCATAAACGGCCCATAACTCGGACAGGAAGCCCAAGAGAAACGGGGTAAAAAGTCCTAGTTTAGTCAGATTTTCTGATGAAAATCACCCATTCAACGCCTGTGGTCAAACCAAGTGACTGCGCTCGCACGATGTGAGTGTGATCCGTAACGCATGTACCCATGGATTCTGAGGGCCGGCCCTTTAATAACACCTTTTGGGCCGCCTTGCATTTTTTTATGTTGCTTGAAAAACAAATGGAAATCGTGCGACAATCCCAAGAAAATGGCCCAGAAAATATGCTCTTTTTACGTGTGGCAGTCGCTTGTGCAAATCCTGCCTTTGTGCGTTTTCGCTGTACGCATGTGTTTTTCTTCTTATGTTCGTGCTGGCATCCATTTTTCAAGCACGTAATAGAAAACACAAGGCGGCGCAAATGATGTTCGTTTAGTTGTCAGCCCACAGATCACCGGGACGTGCAAAAACAGCGCCCTGAACATGGACGCGAACGCAGATTCGCTGTGGTTTATTCCCCATCCATTGCCATTAATTGGTGACTTTGCTGCGTGTTTTGTGGTCGGTTATGTGTAACATCGTCTGCATAAAACCGAAATCACCAATTTAATTCCTTGGTTCCGCGTTTTGTCCGCATTCAGTCAGTAAAAAATACGGTCAGAAAATCCACCGTATTAAGCGGTCCTTGTGCTGTGGATCGTCACTGCAGACTTCATCAAGATCTGCAGTAGATCTAAAATACGTGAACCTCCCATAGACGGGACCCGTCACGTTCTCATGTCAGCGGGCAGGAGTGCAAATAGAAAAATGGACGCGGCGCTCAGGAATATCACTCTGGTGATGGTGGCCAATAACAGTAGAAAACAATATACACTCACTTGGTGCGGGGAGAAAAAAAACCCCACCCCCAGTCACTTAGGGAGTAAATGCATCGTCTCCCCTTTCTGGATTATAGCCTACATTTAGGCCTCTGGGGTGACAGCGAATTCACCCCAAGAAAATCACAGCGATATAGCAGCTGCGTTCTGAGCGATATAGCTGCGTTTTCTCCCGGCGATATCGTAACTTTGTGACGCTACAAAGTCGCTTAACTTTGTAGCACTCTTTTGCCAGGATTTTCAGTGGAGCTTGAAATGTAAGCCCTACCCTGAAAATAACCCCTAGATACATTTAAAAAAAAAAAAAATCCACTAGCTAGCAGGTGCTGTCCCCTCGCCGCACTTCTCCGGCACTTGTTTGTAGTCTTCAGCCAGCACTTCCTGGTCAGGGGGTTCAAAAATCCTGCCTCCAGGAAGCTCTGGCCCTGATTGGCTCAGCAGCGGTGCTCGAGAACCAATCACTGCAGCACTAAATGAACCAATCACAGCCATTGCATTGAATGGCTGTGATTGGTTCATCAATCGCTGCAGTGTAGCGTTTATTTATTTTTCTCATTTGAATCTTGGAGACTATCTCCGTCCCACCTGCACGCCCCGTGTGCCATTAGGACATGGTTGTAGGTGTGTCTGAAAGGGTTAAGGTACCAGTGTTTTTTGACATCAAGACTATACTGTTCTTGCCATAAAGAAATGACTAGAAATCCTAGAAGTACTCCGTGCTGCTCCAGTTCTCCCGCAGACGTCTTGTATGAAGCCTCATGGATCTTCTCTGTTGATCGCTGCCTCCTGTGGGACGAGGACAGCCGTCATCTGATTACTGGAGGCAATTTCCTGCGCTGGTTATAACAAGGCCGCCCTCGGGCCCGCTCACACGTGTCTGATCTGAGATCTCGAATCTGAGGATGTTTTGCATTCCTTCCATGCATGTGAATGGGATTTACAGAGCGGCGTCCACGTGAAACGGGGGAGAAGCCCCGGTGGATCTGGTGCGCATCCTGCGGAGATCCGAGTGTCGCCTTGTGATGGGAGGCTGTGAGTGATTCCTATAAATCATGTATATATACCGGGGGGGCGGTTCACTCTGCCTTAAGCGAAGCACCTCAAATGCGTCAGCCCATCAATGTCTTACATGGACTCACATTCAGATGACGGCCAGCATGTAATGCACTGAAAGGAGTTGTTTATTGAGAAAGTACTTATCACCTACCCACAGGAGGGGCGGTAAGTATCTGTGGGAGTCTGACCACTAACTATCACAAGGACCTGCCTCCCAAGTGTCCATGAATGAATGGCGCGGTGGTAAGTCATGGGCGAAATTGTTGCAGAATGCTTGTACTTTGTCTGCAGCTGCCCCAATCACATGACCACTCCTTCATTCTGGAGCACCAATCGGATAGTTATTACCCATCCTGTGATAGGGGATCGTCTCTTTTCAACCTCTTATAATTGTCCAGCATTGGGGGGAAAGGATTTTTTCTTTTTTTTTTTTTTTAAGGGAGAAAAAAAGACCAGCGCCACTTTTTCCCCTTTTAGTAAGCTTCGTTTACTTGAATAAAAATAGGCTGCAGTACAGGACGCAGTCCCTGGCAAGATTGATGCTGTTTCTGGAACGCTTTTTCCCCAATCATGTACAAGCCCTTTTAAAAGGGATTGTTTGGAATTTTATTATTGATGATCTATCCTCAAGATAGGTCATCAGTAGTTGATTGGCAGGGTGGTTCTGCCACTCACGGTATCTGCCAGCCAGCTGTCATTGCAGGCAGACCAGTAGCAGATAGCTCTGTCCGTAATATAGTGGCCAAGGCTAGTATTGCGGGCTCATCTTTCAGTTCAGTAGGACCTGTGCCTGCAATACCAACCTGGGCCACTACACTACAGACAGAGCTATTTGCTACTGGGTCTATCGGCAATGGCAGTGGGCCTGGAAAACAGCTGATCAGCAGGATCCCAAGGATAGGTCATCAATAGTAAAGTCCTTTAGGAACAATTTCAGTAGATTAAGATGAGTGCTAGTGGCTTTAATAACACTAATGGCTCCTTCACACTGGCAAATGCGATTTTTGCCGTGAGAAAATCGCGGCACAATTGCAATTCTGTTCATGAGATGTCTGAGCGCCAGCAATGCTTTCTCTTGCATGTGATTTTTATCGCAATAGACGATAGGAGTTTCTTAAAAACGCATCACAGGAACATCGCAAGTTTGTTGTGATGCAATAAAAGGAGGCTCCATAGGGAAACATGGGGGATGAAAGAAAACGCAAAATGCAGAAATTAGACATGTGGGTTTTTTTTTGGGGGGGGGTTTCACATCGCATGAGGGAAGGCATCGGAAATGGGAAGCACGCAATTTTCTTGCAAGTGTGAAGGCAGCCTAAAGCCGTATTTAGATGGCGGTATGCAAATTGCGCTTAGGAATTTGGGCATGATTTGCATTGGAAAGCACATGCAGCATTTTTTCACCCGTATTATTGGTTCATGTCAGTATCCCTTCAGGCTATGATGGGCCAAGTGCTGCTTGTAGGATACACTTCTAGCAATGTCCTGAGTATACGGCTATTAGGTAGTGGGAACAGCGCTGCAGACCCCCAATGGAGGACCTAGCGCCCCTCATCACTTGTGGTTTTTGTAAATACTTCCCGTGAAATATCTTTTCTCTTAAGTGTGTTGTGCTGATTCCCTGTTGCTCCTCCTGGCGATTTGCTACCGTTCCCCTTGTCAGACAGCTGTTCCTACACACTCAGCACTGATGGGACTGGATCAGACCGCCAACACCAGCCATACATTTCCAGTAGGAACACAGAGGAACGACAAAATGTAGAGTTGTAGGATAAACTGCTCCAGGGTTACCCTTTTGCCATCCAATTTTGGATTCAGGGTTTCCTAGGGGGCTTTCTCTTTCTGCCGTTTTACAATGGTACCATCTGCTGGCTAGAGCCAGTACTGCAGTATGTGACATGCCAGAGAGGCCCCCGACCACAGAGCGGGAAGTAATATACAGTAAGAATACCCTGCCGGACGTCTTCCGATATCGGAGCTGTACAGGCTTCAATCAGAATGTTGGAAGTGGATTGGAAAGGGTTAATTGCTGAATAATTCAGATATTTATTAAAACAGACCCCTCAGAAGAGCCGACATATCGTTGTTAGGCCGAATAGACGGCTGAGAGCAAACTGCACCCGACATTCTCAGACACAACCTGCATCCTGTACGTACGGGGTCTACGGTACAGGCCGCATGCAGCTCTATGGGAGCCCTGTTGTGGCGCCCTACATGTGGATAACATTATAAAACCACATAAACTGCTCCAGCCTTGTAATGAATGATACTTCCTGGAGATACCTCCCATCTTTATCATGGTATTGCTGTGTAGACATATTTGTGTAACCCTCATGTCATGTGAGCCGGCCCGCTGTACAAGGATTGGAGATAGTCATTTCATTAGTGCCTCCTGTATTGGGTTACATGCGGGCCGGTGTCACACATTATTAATGAGCCGCGGGCCGTGTGACGCTCTTATTCACATCCTCGGGATGAGTCTTGTGCTTCTGAAATATCGGGGCATTAGTCGGGTGTTACCTGCTGACCGAGATGCTGTAGTCCTCTTATATTGTGTCCCCTTACTATCTACTACTTCCCTTGTGTCTCCCTTTGCATCACCTCAACCGCCCCCCCCCATCAGTCTTTCATAAGCGGTTGGTTGCTGCGGCCCCCGTCATTCTGCTGCTCAGTAAGCATCCCTGGCATCAGACACCAATGGCTGGCTTGTCCTACAGCTAACAATACATTAGGGATTTCATGCCGCAGTCTTCTGACCATCTTGTCCTTTATCGTTGGTACATGAAGGTCGTTGTTTTGCACGGCACACCAGAAGTTAAAACTACCATTGGCAGTGCCGTCTCTGCTGTGATGTGCCGGCCGTTTGGGACTTCTAGTGGTGCAAAGACTTTAGCGCCCATTTCCTCCCCAGACCAACCGCCGCTGGAAGAAGCATTAGATGAGAAACGCGTGTGATCGCTCTCCGGGCGGTCCTTGTGGCACATTGCATGGTTCTATGGGACTGTCAGAGATGAGCGGACAATCACAAGGCTGTCCCGTAGAAATGAATGGAGCCGTGGTGTGCACACGGGATCATTCAGGGACACTTGGGACCCCCAATCATTTTATTGGTGGGCTCTGTGGTCAGATACCCACTTATTCTGTAGATGGAGACATTACCTTTGTCTGACAGATCCTACAATTCACGTTTCATGCTTTTCCTCCTTCACGCCTACAGAAGGTAGCTTACAGGGTGTATTAATGATCTATCCTCAAGATAGGTCATTAATTGTTTGGTGGGCGTCCGCCACTCGGGATCCCCACTGATCAGCTGATTGAAGAGGTTGCGGTGTCTTCTCAGGCGTGTGATGTCACGTTCATCAGTCACATGGCCTGAGCGAAACACGGACCCTCCAAAGTGAATGGGATTGCGCTGCAATACAAGCCGCTATACAGTGTTCAACGCTGCGCCTCGTATGGACTGAAGTGTGAGCACCACTGTCCCTTCAATCAGCTGGTCGTTGGGGTCCTATTCCAAGGATGGGTCAGCACTAGTCAAGTGTCCGAAAACCCCTTCAATCATCTAAATTGGCCTTTTGAGCTATCTAAAACCTCACGTGTCTGACCAGCCTAAGCATCGGCCAGCAGTTGATGAGGCAGATGCCAACACAACCTGCTGTTAGGGTGCATTCACACAGGCATATTGTGGGTATTGGCCGTGTACATAGCAAGTGCATGCGTTTTTACTCGCTCCATACAGCATTTCAGCACATAAATACGCACAGACAGGACGCGCCACCGAAATATGCAATATGAATGAACCCAATGAAATCAATGGGTTCTGTTTTTGGGAATTGCATGCATAAATACACAGTGGGTATACTCTTGTGCGAATGCACCTTTTATGTAGAATTGTTTATTTTTTTGTGTATGAGATACAGCAGTGATTGGATTAGTTATACCTGTAGGTTAAGGTTGATTATTGCCTTAATTCTTGCTGAAAACACTGAATTTAGGCGATAATCGTGCCGCGTACACGCGGCCACCGACAGGCGCGGAGTGAGAAATCGCTCACCTGTCAGAGTTGCTTGGTTTTTAGCAGAACTAAACTCCAAGCGACTGTCAGCTGTGTAAACAGGAGGTGCTACGGTGTTTGCACAACTCCTGTTCACTGTGAATGGAGGCAGGCAGCTGGAACAATCCCCGGCCGCTCCACCGCCATTCACTTGAATGACTATTGCTCCTGTGAAGTACAGGAGTGCTACTTGGTCTGCAGCTGTCGGGCACTCTAGCGTCCCATGTAAAGGCATCCTTTAGGTATTTGGGTAGATTATTTGTACAGCATGTTTGCTTTGCAGAGTTTCAAAACTTGAAAGCTGAATACAAAAAGCCTTTGTTGTCTCCACCGGATACCTTTTCTGTGACAATGGACTCACACAGGCACAACTGAGCAGCTATCCGCCCCGTGCGACGGGGCCAAAGTGCTTGTCTAGTGCAGTCCTACTAAGCATGTAGTCTGGGGGCCCACGACACGCTCTGACCTTTCTGGCGCCGCACAACTTGTTGATACTTTTCCCAGTAGTGAGTTTGTGAAAGTTGTCTAGTTTGGGCAATCCTTTGTTGGCTAAACAACCTGTTCCAGTTTACCTCCACCTGACGGGTTGTAGCAGATGACCAGCAGGGATTTGTACTGATAGCTTTAGTTTACAGAGGATTGTGCGGAATGGATACAATGTAGCAATCCTTCAGTGGGAAGAATAATATGAGGCCGGTTTCACATCTGCATTGAGACCTCCGGTTGGAGGTTCCATCGCAGATCGCCCTAAAATACCAGAAGAAGCAGCGCTGCCCGCAGCTCTCTTTTTCTTCCATCTAAACGCCGGGCAGAAAGCAAATGGACCTCATTATAGTCAGCGGGGTCTGTCTGGCATTGTTTGGTTCCGTCCAGAGATGAGGTCATCCGGATGTGGGGATTCCGCTTTCCTGCTTCCCTCAAACGGAACAGAAAAGCAGGATCCCTAACGCAGGTGTTATTTGTGGGTTTTTATCCTGTTCCCATTCACTGACAGCAAGCAGGAGTCTTGGGAAATATTGGTTGTTATCTGCAGCCACTTTTCTTGCACTCATTTCCCCAGTCTTTATTACATTGTGGCATGGCTGATGGGATCTATTCAGAACAAGTTCCAATGCATTGACAGATTCCAGCGGTCCCTGATGCCCCGCACTGACTTGAAATGAGGTCTGTAAGGTTGTCCTGTGGGTCAGAGCCGGGGATGGAGGTCCTGACACAGATGTGAACGCAGCCATAATTATACAGCGAGTAATCTTTATTTCGAGGAGAAGGTTTATTGCTCTGGGATGAGCAATCATCTACAGATGCAGACAGGCCTCTTCCTATCTTCGGAGGCCATGTCCCTCGTCGGGCTGCTTTGGCTGACATCTCTTACTCTGTGTTCTATTGCTTTGTATTTTGACCTTCCTTGAGTTACTGATGCCCGTCATCTGGCATATGGTACCCGTAATGCCTCGGTGTGTGATATCAGACGGCTGGTTCTGCCCTCCATAGTATGGGATACCTGTACTTTCCTCTGAGGACAGTATAGATATCTCTGTTCATAGCACATTGTGGCCGTGTTTCAGAAAGCCATAAAAGGATACCCAACCCACTTCTATACCTTGTGTGGGCAGAGCTTTATATAGATTTTTTTTTTTTTCCCATACTATCTCCAATATAGATCATTCTAATCCAAACCATGACTTCACTGCTGTAAAGCAGCACCGCTAACTACCGAGCCACCGTGCTGCATATATATACACTTTTCCAGGCTTTTTAACAGTGCGTCCAAAGCAAAAAACAAATTAAGGCCCTTTGTGAGTAGTCGTCTTTAATAATATCCTGTCCGTTTTATGTGCGCAGCTCCTCATCAGGTTTATGGATCTCTCTGGTTACATACTACAAAAAAAGCCACATATGTTAGCCGACAGTTGTTTGAGTAATCGCTCAAAAGAGCAATTATGGCCGCTCTTGGCCCATGTAAATATGGGACCCAAGAGTGAGAGGCCTCATGTCCACTTGAAAAACACAATCCGCGCAGAATCTGCCGCGGATTTGCTTTAAATGGTATTTTTTTGCATGCAGATATCCGCACACATTGCTATCAATGTGATAGCAATGTTGCCGATCCGCGCGGAATCCACGGCAGAATGGAGCATGCCGCTTTTTTTTCCCTCCCGCGCGTAAAAAACGCAATTCTTTTAAAATACCATTCGCGGGTGCAAAAATCAATTTAATGGACCCGCGGATGGCCAATGATTCCCTATGGGCAAAATCCGCGGTCCATTTAGCTAGTGGACATGAGGCCAGAGAGCGAGAATCGCTGGCTTGTAAAGGCCCATTTAGATACGATTATCGCTCAAAAGATGTCTTTTGAGCGATAATCGTTGTGGGCCTTTACAGCGCAAGGTGATCACTCAAACGTTGAGCGATTACTTTGCACTCCGAGCGGGGTATACAGAAGACAAGCGGGGCTGCTTGTCTTCTGCATCGAGTTGTTCTCTGCTCGGAGCACCCGGCTATTATACAGCCCCACTTGGTGTCCCCGCTTGTCTTCTGCATCCAGCTGTTCTCTGCTCGGAGCACCCGGCTATTATACAGCCCCACCTGGTGTCCCCGCTTGTCTTCTGCATCCAGCTGTTCTCTGCTCGGAGCGCCTGGCTGTTATACAGCCGAGTGCTTTGAGCGGGAGATGAAGAACACGGCTGGACAGCTGTGTTCCTCATACCCCGCCTGTGTTCAGGGAGCAGGATACAACTGAAACAATAGTAGCAGCTGTATCCCGCTGTGAACTCATCGTTGTCTTTCAGCATGCTCGATGAGCCTCACACCTGGCAAAAGTGCAGACCACACCGTTCATAAGAACTCAATAGAAAGCTTTTTGAACCAATTCCTGGGCTGATCGCATGGTGCATTATCCTGCTGGAACATAAATGGGGGATAAATGAATGGCTGCAAATAGTCACCAAGCAGGGAAATGTAGCAGGCATTGGTCAATGACATGCTTAGGTGGGCCAGTAGACCCAACCCATGCCATTAGAAACCACCATCAGCCTGCAGAGTGCTTTGTTGATGACTGGTGTCCATGGCTTCTGTGCCGCACACAAACCCTACCATCCGCCCAAAATAGTTGGTACCGTGACTCATCAGAGCACGCCACGTTGCCAGTCCTTCAGCATCCAGTTAGCTCATCAGTCCAGGTGAGGTGCTGTGTCCAGTTTTGTGGTGCTAAGAGGCCCTCAGGTGGGTCTTCTGTTCCCATACCCCATGGAAGCTAAAGAACACTGCACTGTCCTGCGGGATATATGTGTGGGGCTCCTGCATTGGAGGTGGATGTGATTTCTGCCAGAGCTGCATGTCTGTTTACACGGAGAATTCTAGCCAGACGCCATCTGTCACAATCATTGAGCCCCCATGGGTGCTACAGCACAGCACTATACACCAATGTGCCAAAAGTCATGATGTTCACTGTGGGTGGTAATGCCTTCTATGATGTTTACCCGGCACACAGGACACTGTGGATCCAAGAATGTTAAATGCCCGCACAACGTGGAACGTCCCATCCGCCCGACACCCACTGTCATGTCTCATTTGAACTCCAGTAAATCCTTCCGTCTTGCTATGAGCATGCTGGTCAGTGTCCAAGCTCCCAACTTATACATGGTAAGGATGCCGATTTGCAGCGCCGGCTCGTGATGTCATGTGACCACCTTGTTGCGATGGTCCAGACAACCGCAGGCTTACGTTCGTGTAAGGATGGCTTGTGTGACCCCCACGCGTCACACGTTCCTGCGAAGATCATCAGCACATTCAGCTTCTCATTTGCAGCTCATTATGGACTGGTTCACTGATGGCGGATGAAGGGTTAGTTTCATCGTTTATCTCTTCAAATTCCGATCCTCTCGCGCCTGTTTCAGTGGGAAACCTCGCATCGCACTCGCACATCACACGGCATGCGATGTCTGTAAGGTCCCATTGAAATCAATGGGTGATGCGTTCCAAGGAACGCAAAAAAATAGGACATGCCACAATTTTTTTCCCTCGCAGTATCGCTATGAGGGAAAACATCGCTCATGTGTATGACGCCATTCAATAGAATGGAGTTCATATTTGCGCTTTTCTGTGCTGGCAAACCTGTTTACATCGGTGCGGGACGCACCCACGCTATGATTGAACTGGCTGGGCAGCCTAATTAGTCCCCGGTGTTATTGATTAACACTGTGAAATCTCGCAATTTTGTGCAGAGGGGATGCAAATTTGCGCACCCCTATAGACTCCTATGGTGTTTTTTGGTCAAATGCCCACAAAAATAGAGCATGTCGTGTATGTATTTGTGCATGCGAAAATCTAGCACAAAAACATTGAATGCGAGGGAAGCCATTGAAATCAATATGTTCTACTCTTTGCGGGTTCTACCTTTTCGTTCGCGCAAAATCACCCCCCTGCAGAAGCCCTTAGACTCCTGTTACACAGCAGTGTTTCTTCCCTGCAGAACGCAGGCAGAACTACACTAATTGCAGGCGACACCTGGACTTCTCAGCCTCACATTGCCGATAACCATGCTCGAGATTTGCGCGTTGCGAGACTCCCACGTCTTGCTCGAATATGAACCTCATTGTTTTGAATGAAGTCGGATCCATGAGGGGAGGTGAAAATACTCACCTCATGGATCGGATCCATG